>NW_026607170.1:285000-315000 GCF_029890125.1 Rhinichthys klamathensis goyatoka
AGAGAAGAACTGAGTGAAGCGAAGGAGGAACATCATGTCCAACCTGGAGAAAAACCTTTGAGACTAAAGACTATCTGCTGCCAACAATCAAGATGAACTCAAAGGACAGGGATCGCAGAAGAAGATCTGGACAGACCGTAGAACTTACTGAAGGATTTTCAACTGAAGGATGTTCCATTTTTTTGTGGGACATGTTATGGACAATTCTTCCTTCACATCCAGGACTGACATATCCTTGAACACCTGATCAAATAACTGTTGAAAAAGTTGGTGTTTGAGGAATATTAATTGCAATGTATAATATACAATGCCTCCAATGTATTATTTTTTGCTTCATCATCTTATTTGTAATATTTGCATGTGAGTGTGTGTGTGAGTGTGTGTGTGAGAGAGTGAGTGAGTGTGAGTGTGTGTGAGTGTGTGTGTGAGAGTGTGAGTGTGTGTGTGAGAGAGTGAGTGAGTGTGAGTGTGTGTGAGTGTGTGTGTGAGAGTGTGAGTGTGAGTGTGAGAGTGAGTGTGATAATCCTGTCCCTTATTTCACAAAATAATACAACCTCATTGCATAACCTACATTATACGGTTTATAAACTGAGGAGACGAATTGCAAAACTGTGTTTTTTTCTTTCTTTTTTTTCACATGTGACTTCACGGATAAAAAAAGTCCATGAAAGAATAAGAAAAATAATTCATTTCTTAATGAGTGTGAGAGCACGTGTAAGAGTGTGTGTGAGTGTGTGAGTGTGTGAGCGCGTGAGTGTGTGAGTGTGTGTGTGTGTGAGTGTGTTTACACAGTGCGTGTAAGTGTGAGTGTGTGAGTGTGAGTGTGAGTGTGAGTGTGTGAGTGTGAGTGTGAGTGTGTGTGTGTGTGTGTGTGAGTGTGTGTGAGTGTGAGTGTGAGTGTGTGAGTGTGAGTGTGTGTGTGTGTGTGTGTGTGTGTGTGTGTGTGAGTGTGTGAGTGTGTGTGTGAGTGTGAGTGAGTGTGTGAGCGTGTGAGTGTGAGTGTGTGAGTGTGAGTGAGTGTGTGAGCGTGTGAGTGTGAGTGTGTGAGTGTGAGTGAGTGTGTGAGCGTGTGTGTGTGAGTGTGTGAGTGTGAGTGAGTGTGTGAGCGTGTGTGTGTGTGTGTGTGTGTGTGTGTGTGTGAGTGTGAGTGTGAGTGTGTGTGAGTGTGTGAGTGTGAGTGTGTGAGTGTGAGTGTGAGTGTGTGTGTGTGTGTGTGTGTGTGTGTGTGAGTGTGTGAGTGTGAGTGAGTGTGTGAGCGTGTGAGTGTGAGTGTGAGTGTGTGTGTGTGTGTGTGTGAGTGTGAGTGTGTGTGTGTGTGTGTGTGTGTGTGTGTGTGTGTGTGTGTGTGTGTGTGTGTGAGCGTGTGAGTGTGAGTGTGAGTGTGTGTGTGTGAGCGTGTGAGTGTGTGTGTGTGTGTGTGTGTGTGTGTGTGTGTGTGTGTGTGTGTGTGTGTGTGTGTGTGTGTGTGTGTGTGTGTGTGTGTGTGAGCGTGTGAGTGTGAGTGTGAGTGTGTGTGTGTGAGTGTGAGTGTGAGTGTGTGTGTGTGTGTGTGTGAGTGTGTGAGTGTGAGTGAGTGTGTGAGCGTGTGAGTGTGAGTGTGAGTGTGTGAGTGTGAGTGTGTGTGTGTGTGTGTGTGTGTGTGTGTGTGTGTGTGTGTGTGTACTTTTCTACCTATCTAAGTGGTGACCTTGGTGTCGTTACACACTCACCAACAGGGGACCGCCGAGTCAAGTGGGAACATTTTTCAGGTCCCCTGTTTGTTATGCCTTAAAACATGTTAAAATCAGATAAAAAACGCTCTGGTGAATTTTTTACATTTTTGACCAAGTGGGGACCTGCAAGTGTGTGTGTGTTTAAGCCCATACTCAGCAGCGCTCCTGTAGGCTGGAGCAGGAACTGCAATGGCCCATTAACACACGTCGTTCACACTTCTCTATTGTTTGAATGGCTTGCTGTCACAGAGAGGCTCTGAGACTGTAGAGCTGCTGTTTAAAAGACTGCTTAGTTAAGGAACTTTCGGTAACTTTATTATAACTCCACGCTATTAATCATTAGTTAAGCATTAGTAAACAATTCATCATTTATAAAGCATTAATAGACATTAATAAGCAGTATATAAATACAGATATAAATGCTTTATTCTTGTTTTAAAAGCAAATCTATAATGTGTTTAATAATTGTATTTTCATACTTTATTAATGATCAATTTATCATTTCTAAAGGAAGTATAGCATTATTTACGAACCAGTTATTTAGGAGTTGTCAGTGGTTCATAAGATAACTTAGAAAGTGTGAGTAAATGATTAATAAACTATTGAAATGTACATTCATACATTTTATTATTCAGACATATAGTAATAGTTATTTAGTGTGTTAATAAATGCTTTATTAACATGTATTTCTACTGTAATTCAGGGTTAATTCAGGTAGTTATAAAGCATTTAGTAGTGGTCAGTTAACTCTTTTGTGAGCTCATCTAAAGTGAGGACTAGTTATGCCTTGTAAAGAATTTACAAGACAGATTTAAAGGCTCAGTTATACATTTCTAAGTTCTGTATTACTGTGTTGTGTTTGTTTCATTTTTCTGTTTAGAAGATAACTGAGTCTTTAAATCTCCTTTATAAATGCTTTACAAGGCATTAGTCCTCACTTTAGATGAGCTCACAAAATAGTTAACTGACCACTAAATTCTTTATAACTACCTGAATTTACTACATTTACTTACACTTTCTAAGTGATTTTATAAATCACTGACAACTCCTAAATAACTGGTTTGTAAATAATGCTATACTTACATTTACATTTAGTCATTTAGCAGACGCTTTTATCCAAAGCGACTTACATCTGAGGACTAAAGCAAGCGAGTCATCGTGAAGAGACAATAACAACCCAAGAAGTGCTCAAAATACAAAGTTCAAATATTGCTCAGAGTAGCATAAACCAGACAAGTGAGGATTTAAGTTTTTTATTATTTTTTTTTTTTTTATTATAATTTTCTTTACTTCATTTAGAAAAGATAAATTGATCATTAATAAAGCATGAAAATACAATTATTAAACATATAGATATGCTACTAAATCAATAATAAAGCATGGTCAGATTTGGAAATCTTGCTAAATGTAATGACCTCAAAAATATTATTGCAGTGTATGTTTATGGCAAGAACCGGTCTTTATTGTAAGCATTGCTATCACTTTCAGAGATAGTCAGAATATGGATGGATGGATGGATGGATGGATGGATGGATGGATGGATGGTCAGATTGGGAAATCTTGCTAAATGTAAAAGCAATCAAACAGACGTCGTAATTTGCTATCTAACAGGGGACTTTAGTGTTAGTGTGACACCTATGTGGTTGCTTTGCCATTTCTTCATTTTCATTCTTTTGACCTTAAAAATATTATTACAGTGTATGTTTATGGCAAGAACCGGTCTTTATTGTAAACATTGCTATCACTTTCAGAGATAGTCAGAATATGAAATACTGCTAAATGTAAAAGCAATCAAACAGACATCATAATTTGCTATCTAACAGGGGACTTTAGTGTTAGTGTGACACCTATGTGGTCGCTTTGCCATTTCTTCATTTTCATTCTTTTGACCTCAAAAATATTATTACAGTGTATGTTTATGGCAAGAACCGGTCTTTATTGTAAACATTGCTATCACTTTCAGAGATAGTCAGAATATGAAATACTGCTAAATGTAAAAGCAATCAAACAGACGTCATAATTTGCTATCTAACAGGGGACTTTAGTGTTAGTGTGACACCTATGTGGTCGCTTTGCCATTTCTTCATTTTCATTCTTTTGACCTCAAAAATATTATTACAGTGTATGTTTATGGCAAGAACCGGTCTTTATTGTAAACATTGCTATCACTTTCAGAGATAGTCAGAATATGAAATACTGCTAAATGTAAAAGCAATCAAACAGACGTCATAATTTGCTATCTAACAGGGGACTTTAGTGTTAGTGTGACACCTATGTGGTTGCTTTGCCATTTCTTCATTTTCATTCTTTTGACCTCAAAAATATTATTAAAGTGTATGTTTATGGCAAGAACCGGTCTTTATTGTAAATATTGCTATCACTTTCAGAGATAGTCAGAATATGACATACTGCTAAATGTAAAAGCAATCAAACAGACGTCATAATTTGCTATCTAACAGGGGACTTTAGTGTTAGTGTGACACCTATGTGTTCGCTTTGCCATTTCTTTATTTTCATTATTTTGACCTTAAAAATATTATTAGAGTGTATGTTTATGGCAAGAACCGGTCTTTATTGTAAACATTGCTATCACTTTCAGAGATAGTCAGAATATGAAATACTGCTAAATGTAAAAGCAATCAAACAGACGTCATAATTTGCTATCTAACAGGGGACTTTAGTGTTAGTGTGACACCTATGTGGTTGCTTTGCCATTTCTTCATTTTCATTCTTTTGACCTCAAAAATATTATTACAGTGTATGTTAATGGCAAGAACCGGTCTTTATTGTAAACATTGCTATCACTTTCAGAGATAGTCAGAATATGAAATACTGCTAAATGTAAAAGCAATCAAACAGACGTCATAATTTGCTGTCTAACAGGGGACTTTAGTGTTAGTGTGACACCTATGTGGTTGCTTTGCCATTTCTTCATTTTCATTCCTTTGACCTCAAAAATATTATTACAGTGTATGTTTATGGCAAGAACCGGTCTTTATTGTAAATATTGCTATCACTTTCAGAGACTGCTAAATGTAAAAGGACTCAAACACATCATTCGTCACCATCGAACAGGGGACTCGTGTCCTTTTGTGTAGTGAAATGACTAAAACATGTTCATGCTGCTTCTGCTGCTTAAATTTAGCATGTGCACTTTAACTTGTGTAAACATGGGCATGGAATGATGAATAAAAATGGTCAAATCTAAATTAACTTATTTAGTTATAGTCAAAAATATTATTATTATTTTAGGCCTATATTTTTGTTGAACATTTAAACTGATAATTTAGTTGAGCCAACTATTCAAAATTTAAATGCAATAATCTCTATATATACAATTATAGTTATATAATATATATTCATATTAATGTATAATTATATAATGTTGTAAAGAAAAATGATTCTTTCAAAAATGTCTTGCACCCGTTGAAAAAAACAATGAAGGACTGATCTGTGTTCACTGAGAAAATCCCATCAAATTAATCAGTTGGATGGATGGATGGATGGTTGGATGGATGGATGGATGGATGGATGGTTAGATGGATGGTTGGATGGATGGATGGTTGGATGGATGGATGGATGGATGGTTGGATGGATGGATGGTTGGATGGATGGTTGGATGGATGGATGGATGGTTGGATGGATGGTTGGATGGATGGATGGTTGGATGGATGGATGGATGGATGGATGGATGGTTGGATGGATGGATGGATGGATGGATGGATGGATGGATGGATGGATGGATGGATGGATGGATGGATGGATGGATGGATGGATGGATGGATGGATGGATGGATGGTCAGATTGGGAAATCTTGCTAAATGTAAAAGCAATCAAACAGACGTTGTAATTTGCTATCTAACAGGGGACTTTAGTGCACTTTAACTTGTGTGGACATGGGCATGGAATGATGAATAAAAATGGTCAAATCTAAATAACTTATTTTGTTATAGTCAAAAATAATATTATTATTATATATTTTTGTTGAACATTTAAACTGAAATTTTAGTTGAGCTATTCAAAATGTAGATCCAATAATCTCTACATACAGAATTATAATATATAATATATATATATTAATATTAATATATACATATATATATATATACTGTTGTAAAGAAAAATGAATTACCAAACCATTATCGAAACATTTTTAAATTAGAATTTTTTGAGGAAAGATCATTTTAATCTGTTTTTAAATACCGGCGGCAATAGTTCAAAAGCAGAGGAGACGACACGTCTTATCATTCATGATATTATTTTTCTTATTTAACGCTCTCCCTTCATAGATACTTTCTATATGCTTGGTTATACAGGCCCTTTAGGGTTTATGGGATAAATCTAACGGAAATAGCTCTTTAAGGTAACAATTTCAGGTCACTACTTTATACAGTGAATAATGATTTTATTAATAAAAATGAACTTCGAGTCCCCAGTCAGATGGCAAAGAAAGAACGATACTTGTTTGGCTGCTTTGTACATTTCATCACAAACACACTGTAAAGATTTTGGAGGTCAATCTCAAAATTCTATGTTGACTTTTTATGTTGACATTTGTTTAGTTGAAATATATGAATTAGGGATGTTCATTTAACATTTTGATTTCTGACTGACAGCTGATGCTTGTTAACTAGTCACCAGTAACTGACATGATTTGAAGGTTAGATTAGAAATAAATGGAATTAGAATAGATAAGTGTCTGTGACCCATTCAAATACCTAAAAGATGTAGATTTACATGTGCAAATAGCAGCATAAACAACAGAACATGAAAATTCACACACCGTCACATCAAGCACCCACAGTGCTTCTGTGAACACAGTAAACCAGAGTAAAAGTGTATAAATAACTGTATATAAAATAAATAGGCCTACTCAAATGAACAATTAAGAAGAATAGTACACGCAATAGTAAAGAATAGTACACGCTTTAAGGTCTGTTTACACAACATTATTTTCAACTGAAAACAGAAAATTTTTCATGCGTTTTGGCCGTTCATTTAAACACAAAAATGCCATTTTGGGGGTCTGACAATGCAAGCTTTTGAAAACAAGTTTCAAAGTGCAAGGTTTTGAAAGCGATGCCTTTACTATCTGCATGTAAACAACATAAACGTAAATTTGTGAAAATGGTACGTCATTCCAACCTGGTCACTAAATGTGTCTCTATAGCACGCATTGTGTCTATCGTGCAATTTATACGCGAAAAGGAGTTTTTACGTGCAAATGATACACATGGGTAGGTTTAGGGTAGGTTTAGTAGTGGTGTGGGGCACGTGTGTATTATACGTTTGGTTAGGATTAGTGGTGTGGTGTGTGTGTGTATTATACGCAATAAAGTGCATATCATATGCACGTAAAAAACATTTTCGCGTATAAATTGCACGATAAACACAATCCGTGCTAAAGACCCCTTTTGCGCCGACGTCACAATTACGTCACGGCGTTAGCTGGAGGCAAAACAAAGGGAAAACTGGAGGCAGCCAATACAAATCAGCAGAGATGGAAATGAACTGTTTTGTCCACCGGCCACTGTGGCTGGTGGATTTCAAAATCTACCAGCCACTCAATGTTTTTACCAGCCACTTTCTTGCTTTTTAACCGACAATGTGTAACTGCATGTGAAAATTAATACTACAAGAATACTTAAGCAGTTTATTTAATCTCAAGTCTCAATGAAATACTGACATTTTCTCTTTCTCTCACCCTCGGCCTCATCCACCTAATCTGTCATTTATTTTTGTTTTGATGATAAATTGAGCCACCCTCCAAAAGTAAATAACCTGTCCTGTGATTTTTTCTCTCTCACACAACACTCTCCAGACACGAACTGCACTAAAGTATGTTGGTTGCCTTTACATTAGAATAATATTTCATATAATCTAGATATGGAATGGAATAAATAGCATTCAATACAAAATGAATGTGTCACATATATTGAAATCAAGTTTTAAGTGATCAAATATTTGCTTTGTTGTGCATTAGAACCACACCAGGCATTTAGTCATATTACAAAAAAATTTATTGAAGCGTCCAGATACTTCACCACGTGACAGCAGCTAGGCTCCTGATTGGTTAACGCACCGCAAATTGATGCCAAAGTTATTTTGAGATTTTTCAACTCGGGCGGCAGACGCGAATTCGCGTCAAACGCGTGAATGCACAAAAAGCACTCAATAAAACAATTCGTGCGAAACGCACCAGATGCGCGAACGAGGCGTATTCGCGTCTACCGCGCCGCGCTCTACGCCTCATTCGCGCCGGAATTTTTTACGCGCGTAACGCGTCTTTGCATTGACTTAACATTGAAATCACTCGCGCCAGACGCTCTATTCGCGTGTGGTGTGAACACACCATGATTTTTCTCTGCAGACCTCTACGCCTGCGATGTAACGCCACATTTTTTTTGGATTACCCGCCACGGTGGCCGGTAGGTGAAGCGAGTTTACCTGGCACAACACAAAATTACCAGCATTTGGCTGGTGGCGGGTGCTAATTTCCATCCCAGCAAATCAGCACTGATTCACCTACATAATAAGGAGCTTAAAATATTATTATTTTTATAATTAAATGTCATCTTGTTGTGTTGTTGGGTGCAAGAATCGACGGAGTACAGGCTCCAATTTGAAATTTTATCGCATAATATTTTCTTAACTATTGTGATTATTTGTGAATCATCTATGATTGTATAGCCTACATTGTTGTGTTTGATTGTGACTAGACGTTTTGAAAAACCTGGTAAGAATGAATAATCAAATACATACACCCTCAGTTTCTCTTTATGCTTGGTTTCTCTATCAGGTTGGTGTAGAAGTCAGGCCACTCAACCGAGGTAGTGTTAACGTTATCCTGTCAGATCGTCCATCCATTGAGTGAGCGTGTACGGGTCGGCCAATCTGGTAGTTCCGTCCGTTAAAATGAACTTTTGCCAATAACAATCGCGGTCCTGGACAGTGAGTGACCTAACACATTAAGATAAAATCTGATTTTCTCCAGTCGTTGTTAAAAAACAAGCTAACAAAACTTGCAAACTAGTGTTAGTGAAGCGGCCAGGGGGATTGTTCTGCCTCCACCTAAGCTCCGCCCACATAAAACGTCACCATGTTTACTAACTGAAAAGGGGTCTATAGAGATGCATTTTCATGAGATCAGGCTGGTCATGCACAAGCATTTAACATGTTCACATGCGTACTTATGGTCACATGTTCATGAGTGTTACGTGTTCACCGGGTTTTTTTTTTACAAAGTGACATCAACTATGGCCTGGCTTGCATAATACTGCCCTTTTAGTGTTTCTAGGGTTTGTTTGTAAACAATGTTGTAGTTGTATTTAACAATATTTTACACGCAGGTTTGGCTGATATGTGTAGTGTATTACTTAGTTTGAAAATGACTTAAATTATCTTTTTAACTGTTAACTGGTTATAATCTTATTTATCGAACAGAAGTTTTTGGTCAAGATAGGTCATTTCTCCTCTTCTGTCACTCACGTCTCCTGTGTCTCCACAAGGATCGATCTTGGCGCCCTCCCTTTACTCGTTGTACATGCTACCATTGGGTTCTATTTTAATAAGACATGGTGTTTCCTTCCATTTTTATGCTGACGACACCCAAATATATATACCTATCAAGAGAAATGATCCGTCTGCATTAATTTCTCTTTTATTATGCTTAGATGAGGTTAAACCTCCGCTTGCTCAAAACTTTTTGTCTATAAATGAAGACAAAACTGAGGTGATAGTTTTCGGCCCCACTGATAATTCTAAGACCTCCAGCATTGATTTGAGGAGCTTATCTGCATTCAGATCTACGCATGTGCGGAATTTGCGTGTGCTTTTTAGATGGGCCTTTAAAACTGGACAAACCAATATCTTTGGTAATTGGATCCAGACAAAACACTAGAGATGGCTGTTCATGCTTTTATTTATTCCCATTTAGACTACTGCAACTCATTGTATTGCAGTATTTCCAAGTCACAAATCGCTCGCCTTCAACTGGTCCAAAATGCTGCACAAGATTTATTCGCAAAAGTCGTAAATATGATCACATCAATTCTAAAAAGATCTTCACTGGCTGCCTAACCGGTATAGAAATGGTTTTAAGATTCTTTTATTTGTATATAAATGTCTGCATAACCATGCTCCTATCTACTTATCAGAATTGCTGCATTCCTATACCCCTCCCAGAAGCTTAAGATCAAGTGAGCGTAACCTGCTTCTGGTCCCACACTCACGACTCAAACGTAGAGGGGATCGAGCGTTTTCTGTGCTTGGGTCACGGTTATGGAACAACATGCCCTTAGAGATTAGAGTCGCATCTTCCCTGACAAATTTAAGTCTCTTTTTAAAAACGTATTTGTTTTCTCTGGCGTATTGATTTTTTTCTTTTTCTTAAATGTGTATATTATATTATAGTTTTGTGTATTAGAGTGTGTATATTTAAGACATGTATTTAGTTGTCTTGTACAGCACTTTGGTAAGGCTTGTGGCTGTTTTAAATGTGCTTTATAAATTAGTTAAACTTGAAACTACTGATTGTAATAATAGATCTAACTCTGGGCCGATACTATGTATGTCTGGGACTGGTGTGACATCACATTCAGAGATAGTCAGAATACGAAATTCTGCTAAATGTAAAAGCACTCAAACATATCCTTCTTTATGTAAGCAATAAGGTACAAGAGGCTGTGCTGTATGCAGGGCCGCATTAAGAGCTCACTGGGCCCCGGGGCTATGAGCTCTGCAGGGCCCCCCACCACTACAGGTCACCAACTACATGAGCTAAATGTTCTATCATTATACGAGTCATTTTATCCATCTATGATATAATATCTTCACAGTTAAGATATATTACTTTTAAAACGATTTTTTATCATATCAAAATTTAATGGCACTAACATTTCATAATTCTTGTGACCAATTTCAATATCACAAAAAATAATAGTAACTTAAGAAAAGAATCTCAAGCCTACCGATGACAAGAGTCACAAATAACAATAGAACAAAGGCACATAAGAAATCGACCTTGAAAAACTTAAAGCACTGAATAATATTATATTGTATAAAGTAATCAAATATACAATACATAGTTTTCACTATAAATTCAACATTCATTCTTATTCATTTTTACAAAAGTGATTCATTCAAGGGCAGTAAATTACTTTCTTTCTGATGTTTGATTAACATTTTGGACACAAATGGCGACAGCAGCTCTATTAGCAGCTACTGTCACTTTAAGACCTCAGAGTCGGAACTTAAGTGCGCTGTGCAAAACAGTCTCAAGTTCACCATCATTTAAAATAATTTGTATCCAAAGTCAAACCACAATGATTAAAAACGCGTTTAATTTATAAACTTACATCATGATGTCTCAGCAAAATTTACATATTTCTACCGGATATATTATCGCCAGCCCTTTAGGTGAATATAGAGTTTGATCAAACACAAAAAGCAATATCAAACATCCATCAAGTTAATAATCAAACTTACCGAAAATTTGTGGGGTCGACGATGACGCTGTGTTTTAAAAAATAGTCTAGACTCTAGATGAAGTGAAGGGTGGAGGCGATTTATTGGTTGATGCATGCGTAGCTATATTCTAATAAGGCGCAGGCACTCCAGGCAGCCATCTATAGGCCTGTGCAGCAGCAGGTCGATCGTTCACAAGTTAAATATAGAATAAATGTATTATGTTAAATTAAAACGTGACGTTTCATTTCACCATGCCCTGTCCTGCTGACCACGGGGGGTTGATTGACAGGCGACATGGCCAATCATAACGCCGAATACGCAATTTTGTCCGACAACAAAGCTGTCAGTAGATTAACGTCGGTGGACTTGAACTTGAAAACGGTATTGTTTAAATTATTTAAATTACAATATTTGAAAGCTGAGACTTTGTTTCATATCAACAGTAAGCTGCTCTGAACTCTCTCTCGTAGTCAATTGTGTAACGTTACGCGTTAGTCTTTGCCCCGCGATGTATTTTTCACTGCGTGAGTGAGAACATGATGTACGTGACTCGAGCCGCCTGGCTTGTCACACAGTAACTAAAAAAGGTGGGTCTTTCTTTGCGAACGGTCACTATAATATTAATGATAATGATTCCATGATAATGCATGGAATATTCGGCAAAGCGCTACTAAATAACAGGGCTAATTTGTGGGGGCGTTGCGTGGTAAGGCTTTGGCAATCAGATGGCTAGTAGTATCTGCTCCACAGCCAATCAAGGGCCCCCTCCTTGTTCGGGCCCCGGGGCTTTAGCCCCGCCTAGCCCTATTGTTAATGCGGCCGTGGCTGTATGGTGAATAAGTAACGCCTGAAGGGCGTTGTTAGGCTCGAGGCGAAGCGGAGTAACCCCTTCAGCCGTGATTATTTACCATACAGCACTTGCCTCGAGTACCTTATTGCTTTTATGAAACGGTTACCACACCAATAAAAATATTAAAGTAAAACAAATATGTATTAGTGCAACTTTCATGAAGTAAAATCACTAAAAGCCTTACTTCCGCTAGAAAAAAAATAGTCCCTGACCGTGAACAGCAACAACGTTCCAATGTGTAATATGCAGGAAAGCTCAAATAAAAACAACATAGGAACCGCAGTGATGCGCAGTGATAAATAGAACCGTTGGGTGAAGCGGTCATAGCCGTGTTTTATCGTGAATAAAGCACAGCTATTGACCAATCAGAATCAAGGATTGGAACTAACCGTTTTATAATATCAAACAGGGGACAAAATAAGTCATTTTGCGTAATGAAATGAATATAACATGCACATGCTGCTGCTGCTTATCTTTAGCATCAACACTTTAACTTGTGTGGAAATGGGCATGGAATAGCGAAAAAATGGTGACCTAAAAATGGTAAATTAAATTAAGTAAAACATATTACTTAACAGTAATGAACCAACCTATATACAATAAAACTAAGTTTTTTGGGGTTACATCAAGCAGAAATATATTTTTAAGGTAACAACTGCAGGTCACCACACAAGTTAAACTGTACATGATCTAGACTCTAGATAAATAAAATGCAATCGCAGCAGTAAGTCAGGGGAATGCTTTTTTTTCTTCCTTTGGTTTCAATTTTGAACATGTTACAGTTCTTTTTAAAAAGGTATACATTTTAATACAATTATAAATTGATATAACATGATTTGATACTGTAAAAACATCACACAAAACACATCATTCATGTCTCAAATTAAGTAATTCTTCCAGAACACTAGTAATTATTTCACCCAACAAACACAATTAAAAATACAAAACAAAAAACACAAACAACAGGCAGCAATATGCACTATTTTCGGCTGTTCAGAATTCAATACAGTTTATGTTACATGGTTCATGGTTACATTAATGTACTAAATTATTTCCTTTTTTGAGCTCAGTTTAGCCACAGACTGATATTGTGATCACTGTGTGAAGAGTTTTGAGAAGGTGTTCAATGTTCTATTATGTTTTAGAGCCCGACCGATATATCGGCGGGCCGATAGTATCAGCCGATTTTAGGCATTTTCCTAACTATCGGTATCGCCATTTATAATGGCCGATAAATGAATATTTTAAAAAATGCGGTGTGGTGATTCATGTAAGGGTGCGCTGCCAATAAAGCACCTAAAAGCTGTCACAAGAACTGGCAAAAGTAATGATTATGAATACAACAAATATAGCAAGGAGACATTTTAATTGTTTATTAATAAACTAGTGTTTTCAGTCAGTGTCAGCCAAAGATGAAGTTGACGATGCTGACTCGCGATCTTCAGTGAATGCGCGAAAGAGAGAAATGCACATTTCATACGATTACATGAGTCTGTCTGTCTTTCGTTTTGAATTGTTCTGTTTAAAAGTAGACATTTCAATATAGATATATTTCAATTCTCAGGTCTATACGCTGAGTTTCGGTTTATGAGACGAGCTCCAGTTCACCCGCAGGCGCCTCCGTGTCAAGATTATCTATCGTCTGCTATATTTACTTCTTATAAATTAAATGCAGGCAAATGGTTGATGAAACATTGATTAAAATTAAGATACAATTAATACAAAACGAAATTCACTTTGAAACGAAAGGTTTTGTGCTTTCTGTTTGATGTCTATGTGAAAGTTTCAAAGCATATTTTTGTGCCGCTTTCAGAGCGCTCACGTCCGTAGTGCTGAACTGTCGCGTCTGTAACATTGTGTTTTCCTCATAAATGCGAACACGAAAAATAAAATAAAATAAAATAAACATTTTATGTAGCCTGTGGAGACTGAGAGCCAACCCTTCTTCATCCGGTGGGTAGTAGCCTACTTGTGATTTGCGCAGTGTAATTCACAGAATTGATTTCTCTGCTACAACCCTCTGTCACGTATTGTGTGAGCTTGTGACTATTGCAAGCGCGCAGCTGAGAAGTCCTGATTATATTGTCTGCTATATTTAGGCCTACTTCTTATTTATTAAGGCAATTGGTTGATGAAACATTGATTAAAATGCGTGGCGCGAGCGATCTCCGACAGTAAACTGATTCTGCTTTGTCTCGGGTAAACAGCTGTTGCGACGCGAGCAATAACGGCCGTGTAGACACCGTGTTAAAGCTCATTCTGCCTGATAACGCTACGTTACAACATCAAGCAATATTCCAAAAATTTATATAATTATAACACTTTATATAGGGCCATTTTGCATTAAGAGTAGCCTAGTTTCACGTTTAGTACATTTTGCTTACTAAATTATTTTAAATAGTATAAAAGTACTGTACATGTAATTAAAAACGTTTTCATTATGATATTATTAATTTTACTTTAGTAAAAAGATCTGAGCTCTTCCTCCACTGGTAGAGATTAGAGGAATTAAGAGTAAAAATAGAAGATAATAAGGTTTTGTCAGTGACACTTTTTATATATTTATTGATGCAAGTTATGACTAAATTAAAAGACAAAGTCGTTAGTGAAGATTATGCAACAGTATTTAGAATATAATAGAATATAATATAATATAACATGCAATGCAAACTAGTTTGGTTACAGCTCAGCTGTATATACACAAATAATATTGCTACTGTATTATAATATACACATAAATAATATCTGCCGATATATATCGGTATCGGGCTTTTTTTACTCTCTAATATCGGTATCGGCATCGGCCCCCAAAAATCCATATCGGTCGGGCTCTATTATGTTTATCAGTTTTTGAAAAGAGCGTATCAAAATGGGCTCTGAGATTTGGCAGTGTTTTTCTCTAAGTGAAATATGTAGTTTGGAAGATGTAGTCGCTGAATGCGTTAATGCATTAATACAATTGAATGACAGACATTTGCAACACTTCTACAGTAATACCATATTCAAATATATTCAGAATCTAAAAAAATAAATACTATCGAAACAATTAGATGTAGCTGAACACATACAGAAGTATTAATCTTTCAGTTTCATCACCATCTATACAAAAGATGAAGCTTGGGGGGAAATGTGTACTGTAATGTAAACATTGACCATGTGACATAAACTGCTGTGAATTCTGAACAACAGAAAACAGCAGAAATATTTTATAATGCTAAAAAAAATGGGAAAAAATGGAAACAATGAGTATTGAGAAATCTGTCAAAAGGGGAAAAGAAGAAAAAAGAAACAAACCTGTAATAGCAGCTGTAAATGGAGCCTTATTTATCACTCAGAATTAGTGTTAAATACATTTACACAAACACATGTAGATCACTGTCTCTCTAGAGTCATCCACACCATCATAATGAGGGACAGAAGACACAGAATGATAATGTGTTCCCCACATCACACCAGGATATTTCACCCAAAATTTAAAATTCACTCAATAAACTGATTCACGCATGGTCAACTGATGTTAAAAACAAAAACATTGTATGGTGACCTCTACACATTCTGTGTTGTTACAGCACTACAAAAATGGCAGAAATGTTTCTTTATGAAATAGCAGACACAATACCACAGATATTCTTTGAAAAATATCAAAATAATTGAATGATTTGACCATAACTCATTACTATCTTTGATATTCTTCTAACTTAGGTAATTTCATGTGTATAGACTAGTTGCTGCACATCCCCCCCACAAACAATTTGCATATCAATGGAGGAAGGCTTGTCAGGTGAGAAAGGCCTAAACTCTAACAATACAGTTACCAATGTCCAAGAAGCTGTGGAACTTCTCAAATAAACTAGAGACAACGCTGGGATTTACCCTGCCAAATTAAATTAAAATACAGGTTTTTACAGTCGCTAGGACACATTTCTCAATATTTAGGTATATTTTCAAAACTCTTCACTCAGTTCTCCTAACCAACTTTCAGCTTCACAGCAGTTCTTTTCACATTCAAAATGCACTGAAACTTCATTCATGTCTCAGATCAACTCATTCTTCCAGAACACTAGTAATGTTTCACCCAACAAACACACTTTGTCACTCATAAAACAAAAAAACACAACCAACAGGAGCATTACTCAATGTTTTCTTTTGTGATGAATAAAAATGGTCAAATCTAAATTAACTTATTTTGTTATTGTCAAAAATATTATTATTATATATTTTTGTTGAACAGTTAAACTGAAATGTTAGTTGACACAACTATTCAAAATTTAGATGCAATAATCAACATAAAACTTAAACAACAGCATTTTAAGTATATTGTCTGGTTTTATGACAATTTAGATATTCCTAATATCACTGAGGACATGAGTACATTATCATTGTTCTAGTTGTTTTGATAGTATATTTTTTTAATTCAGAAAGAATATCAATTTGATTTAGAAATCTAGCTAATTTATGTCTTATTCAATGTTGCATTATGTTGTATGTTTTTTGTAATTAAGTTGAAAATATTTGAAAAGAGCATTAAAATTGGCCTGTATAGACAGGGCCTAAAATTAACACTTTTCTTTTGTAAATTGTTTTTACAAAACAAGAATGACACTATCTATAATTCACTGCAGTTGTTTTTTTACATTACTGTACTAAAATATTCCTAAATTGCCCCTTTCGCATAGATGGTGATGAAACTGAAAGACTAACACTTGTGTAGGTGTTTAGTTACATCTAATTGTTTTGATAATATTAGATTTTTTTTAAATCAGAATATATTTTTTGTGTTGTTAGGTTTTGAAAAAAAGTTTAACTGTTTTAAAAAGAGTATGTAAACGTGCAAATTAGCCTGTATAGAACATAAAGTTCTGTTGGTGTTTGTGTTTAAGTGAGAAAATAATTCATGTAAATGGCACAAAATGCATTAATGCCATTGTTCAAAGCAGTGATCCACAGTTTAGCTCACATAGTGGATGTTGTGATCGCTGTGTGAAGAGAGTTTTGAAAAAGTGACTTTAGTATTGAGAAAAGTGTCAAAATGTATTTGTGTTTGGAATAATAATTAATTTCATTTCATTGTAAATATTGTGCTAAGATTTTATATTTAAATATAATTCCAGAAATGCACAAAGTTTGCCAGCATTCTGATTTGAATGCTTTTATCAGTTTTTTTTTCTTTTCTTTTTTCTGTGTGTTAGCATTTGAAAATGTGCTGCATATATATAGTGCAATCGATCCAGATAGGAAGACCTAGCAACATTGCTGGGATCAGTCCCGGAATAGACCCTGTGTGAAATAAAGGCAGAATGAATGCCATGAGGTGTGTGTTATTGCGATGACGCTGAAGCTGAGAGTGTTCGCCAGTTTAGTGGAACAGTACATGATAGGCTAGTTTTTGATTTAATCAGAAAAATAATGCACAAGTAAGATTTCTAGAGAGAGATCGCAGATCATAAGCAAACTTAAAATGCTGCGGAGACATTACACGTCACATCCTGATGTCACATGTCTTAACTATATCTTTACAGGATGTGTGTGAACACACACACTGATTCCAGAACGTCCCTGGTAGTGTGAATGAACAGAAATCAAACAATTCTGGGACAAATTATCAGTGTATTTTCCGGAATCTCTGTGTGATAGGGGCTTATGTGAGCCAAACTGTGGATCATGTATTATTGCTTTGGCAAAAAATGCATTCAATGACATCTTTCAATTTATATAAATGAATTTCTCACTTAACACATAGACCAACCATATTGCAATATATTCTGAATCTAAAAAAATAAAAACACTGAAAAAAAATGTATATTTAACTAAACACCTACACAAGTGTTACTGTTAGTCTCAGTTTCATCACCATCTACACAAAAGGTGAATTATAAGCAGTAGATAGAGTCGTTCTTGCTTTTTTTAAATACATCTTTTTTCAAAAGAAAACTTTTAAAAAGAAATTTGGCTAGGTAAATCCCAGCGTTTTCTCTAGTTTATTTGAGAAGTTCCACAGCTTCTTGAACATTGGTAACTGTATTGTTAGAGTTTAGGCCTTTCTCACCTGACAAGCCTTCCTCCATTGATATGCAAATTGCTTGTGGGGGGGATGTGCAGCAACTCAATCACACTAGAGTCTATACACATGAAATTACCTAAGTTAGAATATCAAAGATAGTAATGAGTTATGGTCAAATCATTCAATAATTTATACCACAGTCTTAAAATATATCTTAAAACAAAAAGTGTTTTTGAAGTTTTTAGTTCTGTCTCTGTGACTTTCTCACTGCATCCAAACCTTGAAGTTGATTTGTAGTTTTAGCAAAAATATCGAATATAATTATCTGCTATTGTGTCTGCTATTTCATAAAGAAAACTTGTAGCCATTTTTGCAGCACTCACTGTAACACCACGGTTTGTTTTACTCATATTTGGCAAGTGTTAATTTAGGCCCTGTCTATACAGGCCAATTTTAATGCTCTTTTCAAATATTTTCAACTTAATTACTAAAAACATACAACATAATGCAACATTGAATAAGACATCAATTAGCTACATTTCTAAATCAAATTGATATACTTTCTGAATTAAAAAAAATATACTATCAAAACAACTAGAACAGTGATAATGTACTCATGTCCTCAGTGATATTAGGAATATCTAAATTGTCATAAAACCAGACAATATACTTAAAATGCTGTTGTTTGAAGTTTTATGTTGATTATTGCATCTACATTTTGAATAGTTGTGTCAACTAACATATCAGTTTAACTGTTCAACAAAAATATATAAGTTAATTTAGATTTGACCATTTTTATTCATCACAAAAGAAAACATTGAGTAATGCTCCTGTTGGTTGTGTTTTTTGTTTTATGAGTGACAAAGTGTGTTTGTTGGGTGAAAATTTACTAGTGTTCTGGAAGAATGAGTTGATCTGAGACATGAATGAAGTTTCAGTGCATTTTGAATGTGAAAAGAACTGCTGTAAAACTGAAAGTTGGTTAGGAGAACTGAGTGAAGAGTTTTGAAAATGTACCTAAATATTGAGAAATGTGTCCTAGCGACTGTAAAAACCTGTATTTTAATTTAATTTGGCAGGGTAAATCCCAGCGTTGTCTCTAGTTTATTTGAGAAGTTCCACAGCTTCTTGGACATTGGTAACTGTATTGTTAGAGTTTAGGCCTTTCTCACCTGACAAGCCTTCCTCCATTGAGATGCAAATTGTTTGTGGGGGGGATGTGCAGCAACTAGTCTATACACATGAAATTACCTAAGTTAGAAGAATATCAAAGATAGTAATGAGTTATGGTCAAATCATTCAATTATTTTGATCTTTTTCAAAGAATATCTGTGGTATTGTGTCTGCTATTTCATAAAGAAACATTTCTGCCATTTTTGTAGTGCTGTAACAACACAGAATGTGTAGAGGTCACCATACAATGTTTTTGTTTTTAACATCAGTTGACCATGCGTGAATCAGTTTATTGAGTGAATTTTAAATTTTGGGTGAAATATCCTGGTGTGATGTGGGGAACACATTATCATTCTGTGTCTTCTGTCCCTCATTATGACGGTGTGGATGACTCTAGAGAGACAGTGATCTACATGTGTTTGTGTAAATGTATTTAACACTAATTCTGAGTGATAAATAAGGCTCCATTTACAGCTGCTATTACAGGTTTGTTTCTTTTTTCTTCTTTTCCCCTTTTGACAGATTTCTCAATACTCATTGTTTCCATTTTTTCCCATTTTTTTAGCATTATAAAATATTTCTGCTGTTTTCTGTTGTTCAGAATTCACAGCAGTTTATGTCACATGGTCAATGTTTACATTACAGTACACATTTCCCCCCAAGCTTCATCTTTTGTATAGATGGTGATGAAACTGAAAGATTAATACCTCTGTATGTGTTCAGCTACATCTAATTGTTTTGATAGTATTTATTTTTTTAGATTCTGAATATATTTTAATATGGTATTACTGTAGAAGTGTTGCAAATGTCTGTCATTCAATTGTATTAACGCATTCAGCGACTACATCTTCCAAACTACATATTTCACTTAGAAAAAAAACACTGCCAAATCTCAGAGCCCATTTTGATACGCTCTTTTCAAAAACTGATAAACATAATAGAACATTGAACACCTTCTCAAAACTCTTCACACAGTGATCACAATATCAGTCTGTGGCTAAACTGAGCTCAAAAAAGGAAATAATTTAGTACATTAATGTAACCATGAACCATGTAACATAAACTGTATTGAATTCTGAACAGCCGAAAATAGTGCATATTGCTGCCTGTTGTTTGTGTTTTTTGTTTTGTATTTTTAATTGTGTTTGTTGGGTGAAATAATTACTAGTGTTCTGGAAGAATTACTTAATTTGAGACATGAATGATGTGTTTTGTGTGATGTTTTTACAGTATCAAATCATGTTATATCAATTTATAATTGTATTAAAATGTATACCTTTTTAAAAAGAACTGTAACATGTTCAAAATTGAAACCAAAGGAAGAAAAAAAAAGCATTCCCCTGACTTACTGCTGCGATTGCATTTTATTTATCTAGAGTCTAGATCATGTACAGTTTAACTTGTGTGGTGACCTGCAGTTGTTACCTTAAAAATATATTTCTGCTTGATGTAACCCCAAAAAACTTAGTTTTATTGTATATAGGTTGGTTCATTACTGTTAAGTAATATGTTTTACTTAATTTAATTTACCATTTTTAGGTCACCATTTTTTCGCTATTCCATGCCCATTTCCACACAAGTTAAAGTGTTGATGCTAAAGATAAGCAGCAGCAGCATGTGCATGTTATATTCATTTCATTACGCAAAATGACTTATTTTGTCCCCTGTTTGATATTATAAAACGGTTAGTTCCAATCCTTGATTCTGATTGGTCAATAGCTGTGCTTTATTCACGATAAAACACGGCTATGACCGCTTCACCCAACGGTTCTATTTATCACTGCGCATCACTGCGGTTCCTATGTTGTTTTTATTTGAGCTTTCCTGCATATTACACATTGGAACGTTGTTGCTGTTCACGGTCAGGGACTATTTTTTTTCTAGCGGAAGGAAGGCTTTTAGTGATTTTACTTCATGAAAGTTGCACTAATACATATTTGTTTTACTTTAATATTTTTATTGGTGTGGTAACCGTTTCATAAAAGCAATAAGGTACTCGAGGCAAGTGCTGTATGGTGAATAATCACGGCTGAAGGGGTTACTCCGCTTCGCCTCGAGCCTAACAACGCCCTTCAGCCGTTACTTATTCACCATACAGCACAGCCTCTTGTACCTTATTGCTTACATAAAGAAGGATATGTTTGAGTGCTTTTACATTTAGCAGAATTTCGTATTCTGACTATCTCTGAATGTGATGTCACACCAGTCCCAGACATACATAGTATCGGCCCAGAGTTAGATCTATTATTACAATCAGTAGTTTCAAGTTTAACTAATTTATAAAGCACATTTAAAACAGCCACAAGCCTTACCAAAGTGCTGTACAAGACAACTAAATACATGTCTTAAATATACACACTCTAATACACAAAACTATAATATAATATACACATTTAAGAAAAAGAAAAAAATCAATACGCCAGAGAAAACAAATACGTTTTTAAAAAGAGACTTAAATTTGTCAGGGAAGATGCGACTCTAATCTCTAAGGGCATGTTGTTCCATAACCGTGACCCAAGCACAGAAAACGCTCGATCCCCTCTACGTTTGAGTCGTGAGTGTGGGACCAGAAGCAGGTTACGCTCACTTGATCTTAAGCTTCTGGGAGGGGTATAGGAATGCAGCAATTCTGATAAGTAGATAGGAGCATGGTTATGCAGACATTTATATACAAATAAAAGAATCTTAAAACCATTTCTATACCGGTTAGGCAGCCAGTGAAGATCTTTTTAGAATTGATGTGATCATATTTACGACTTTTGCGAATAAATCTTGTGCAGCATTTTGGACCAGTTGAAGGCGAGCGATTTGTGACTTGGAAATACTGCAATACAATGAGTTGCAGTAGTCTAAATGGGAATAAATAAAAGCATGAACAGCCATCTCTAGTGTTTTGTCTGGATCCAATTACCAAAGATATTGGTTTGTCCAGTTTTAAAGGCCCATCTAAAAAGCACACGCAAATTCCGCACATGCGTAGATCTGAATGCAGATAAGCTCCTCAAATCAATGCTGGAGGTCTTAGAATTATCAGTGGGGCCGAAAACTATCACCTCAGTTTTGTCTTCATTTATAGACAAAAAGTTTTGAGCAAGCGGAGGTTTAACCTCATCTAAGCATAATAAAAGAGAAATTAATGCAGACGGATCATTTCTCTTGATAGGTATATATATTTGGGTGTCGTCAGCATAAAAATGGAAGGAAACACCATGTCTTATTAAAATAGAACCCAATGGTAGCATGTACAACGAGTAAAGGGAGGGCGCCAAGATCGATCCTTGTGGAGACACAGGAGACGTGAGTGACAGAAGAGGAGAAATGACCTATCTTGACCAAAAACTTCTGTTCGATAAATAAGATTATAACCAGTTAACAGTTAAAAAGATAATTTAAGTCATTTTCAAACTAAGTAATACACTACACATATCAGCCAAACCTGCGTGTAAAATATTGTTAAATACAACTACAACATTGTTTACAAACAAACCCTAGAAACACTAAAAGGGCAGTATTATGCAAGCCAGGCCATAGTTGATGTCACTTTGTAAAAAAAAAACCCGGTGAACACGTAACACTCATGAACATGTGACCATAAGTACGCATGTGAACATGTTAAATGCTTGTGCATGACCAGCCTGATCTCATGAAAATGCATCTCTATAGACCCCTTTTCAGTTAGTAAACATGGTGACGTTTTATGTGGGCGGAGCTTAGGTGGAGGCAGAACAATCCCCCTGGCCGCTTCACTAACACTAGTTTGCAAGTTTTGTTAGCTTGTTTTTTAACAACGACTGGAGAAAATCAGATTTTATCTTAATGTGTTAGGTCACTCACTGTCCAGGACCGCGATTGTTATTGGCAAAAGTTCATTTTAACGGACGGAACTACCAGATTGGCCGACCCGTACACGCTCACTCAATGGATGGACGATCTGACAGGATAACGTTAACACTACCTCGGTTGAGTGGCCTGACTTCTACACCAACCTGATAGAGAAACCAAGCATAAAGAGAAACTGAGGGTGTATGTATTTGATTATTCATTCTTACCAGGTTTTTCAAAACGTCTAGTCACAATCAAACACAACAATGTAGGCTATACAATCATAGATGATTCACAAATAATCACAATAGTTAAGAAAATATTATGCGATAAAATTTCAAATTGGAGCCTGTACTCCGTCGATTCTTGCACCCAACAACACAACAAGATGACATTTAATTATAAAAATAATAATATTTTAAGCTCCTTATTATGTAGGTGAATCAGTGCTGATTTGCTGGGATGGAAATTAGCACCCGCCACCAGCCAAATGCTGGTAATTTTGTGTTGTGCCAGGTAAACTCGCTTCACCTACCGGCCACCGTGGCGGGTAATCCAAAAAAAATGTGGCGTTACATCGCAGGCGTAGAGGTCTGCAGAGAAAAATCATGGTGTGTTCACACCACACGCGAATAGAGCGTCTGGCGCGAGTGATTTCAATGTTAAGTCAATGCAAAGACGCGTTACGCGCGTAAAAAATTCCGGCGCGAATGAGGCGTAGAGCGCGGCGCGGTAGACGCGAATACGCCTCGTTCGCGCATCTGGTGCGTTTCGCACGAATTGTTTTATTGAGTGCTTTTTGTGCATTCACGCGTTTGACGCGAATTCGCGTCTGCCGCCCGAGTTGAAAAATCTCAAAATAACTTTGGCATCAATTTGCGGTGCGTTAACCAATCAGGAGCCTAGCTGCTGTCACGTGGTGAAGTATCTGGACGCTTCAATAAATTTTTTTGTAATATGACTAAATGCCTGGTGTGGTTCTAATGCACAACAAAGCAAATATTTGATCACTTAAAACTTGATTTCAATATATGTGACACATTCATTTTGTATTGAATGCTATTTATTCCATTCCATATCTAGATTATATGAAATATTATTCTAATGTAAAGGCAACCAACATACTTTAGTGCAGTTCGTGTCTGGAGAGTGTTGTGTGAGAGAGAAAAAATCACAGGACAGGTTATTTACTTTTGGAGGGTGGCTCAATTTATCATCAAAACAAAAATAAATGACAGATTAGGTGGATGAGGCCGAGGGTGAGAGAAAGAGAAAATGTCAGTATTTCATTGAGACTTGAGATTAAATAAACTGCTTAAGTATTCTTGTAGTATTAATTTTCACATGCAGTTACACATTGTCGGTTAAAAAGCAAGAAAGTGGCTGGTAAAAACATTGAGTGGCTGGTAGATTTTGAAATCCACCAGCCACAGTGGCCGGTGGACAAAACAGTTCATTTCCATCTCTGCTGATTTGTATTGGCTGCCTCCAGTTTTCCCTTTGTTTTGCCTCCAGCTAACGCCGTGACGTAATTGTGACGTCGGCGCAAAAGGGGTCTTTAGCACGGATTGTGTTTATCGTGCAATTTATACGCGAAAATGTTTTTTACGTGCATATGATATGCACTTTATTGCGTATAATACACACACACACCACACCACTAATCCTAACCAAACGTATAATACACACGTGCCCCACACCACTACTAAACCTACCCTAAACCTACCCATGTGTATCATTTGCACGTAAAAACTCCTTTTCGCGTATAAATTGCACGATAGACACAATGCGTGCTATAGAGACACATTTAGTGACCAGGTTGGAATGACGTACCATTTTCACAAATTTACGTTTATGTTGTTTACATGCAGATAGTAAAGGCATCGCTTTCAAAACCTTGCACTTTGAAACTTGTTTTCAAAAGCTTGCATTGTCAGACCCCCAAAATGGCATTTTTGTGTTTAAATGAACGGCCAAAACGCATGAAAAATTTTCTGTTTTCAGTTGAAAATAATGTTGTGTAAACAGACCTTAAAGCGTGTACTATTCTTTACTATTGCGTGTACTATTCTTCTTAATTGTTCATTTGAGTAGGCCTATTTATTTTATATACAGTTATTTATACACTTTTACTCTGGTTTACTGTGTTCACAGAAGCACTGTGGGTGCTTGATGTGACGGTGTGTGAATTTTCATGTTCTGTTGTTTATGCTGCTATTTGCACATGTAAATCTACATCTTTTAGGTATTTGAATGGGTCACAGACACTTATCTATTCTAATTCCATTTATTTCTAATCTAACCTTCAAATCATGTCAGTTACTGGTGACTAGTTAACAAGCATCAGCTGTCAGTCAGAAATCAAAATGTTAAATGAACATCCCTAATTCATATATTTCAACTAAACAAATGTCAACATAAAAAGTCAACATAGAATTTTGAGATTGACCTCCAAAATCTTTACAGTGTGTTTGTGATGAAATGTACAAAGCAGCCAAACAAGTATCGTTCTTTCTTTGCCATCTGACTGGGGACTCGAAGTTCATTTTTATTAATAAAATCATTATTCACTGTATAAAGTAGTGACCTGAAATTGTTACCTTAAAGAGCTATTTCCGTTAGATTTATCCCATAAACCCTAAAGGGCCTGTATAACCAAGCATATAGAAAGTATCTATGAAGGGAGAGCGTTAAATAAGAAAAATAATATCATGAATGATAAGACGTGTCGTCTCCTCTGCTTTTGAACTATTGCCGCCGGTATTTAAAAACAGATTAAAATGATCTTTCCTCAAAAAATTCTAATTTAAAAATGTTTCGATAATGGTTTGGTAATTCATTTTTCTTTACAACAGTATATATATATATATGTATATATTAATATTAATATATATATATTATATATTATAATTCTGTATGTAGAGATTATTGGATCTACATTTTGAATAGCTCAACTAAAATTTCAGTTTAAATGTTCAACAAAAATATATAATAATAATATTATTTTTGACTATAACAAAATAAGTTATTTAGATTTGACCATTTTTATTCATCATTCCATGCCCATGTCCACACAAGTTAAAGTGCACTAAAGTCCCCTGTTAGATAGCAAATTACAACGTCTGTTTGATTGCTTTTACATTTAGCAAGATTTCCCAATCTGACCATCCATCCATCCATCCATCCATCCATCCATCCATCCATCCATCCATCCATCCATCCATCCATCCATCCATCCATCCATCCATCCATCCATCCATCCATCCAACCATCCATCCATCCATCCATCCATCCATCCAACCATCCATCCATCCAACCATCCATCCAACCATCCATCCATCCATCCAACCATCCATCCAACCATCCATCCATCCAACCATCCATCCATCCATCCATCCAACCATCCATCCATCCAACCATCCATCTAACCATCCATCCATCCATCCATCCATCCAACCATCCATCCATCCATCCAACTGATTAATTTGATGGGATTTTCTCAGTGAACACAGATCAGTCCTTCATTGTTTTTTTCAACGGGTGCAAGACATTTTTGAAAGAATCATTTTTCTTTACAACATTATATAATTATACATTAATATGAATATATATTATATAACTATAATTGTATATATAGAGATTATTGCATTTAAATTTTGAATAGTTGGCTCAACTAAATTATCAGTTTAAATGTTCAACAAAAATATAGGCCTAAAATAATAATAATATTTTTGACTATAACTAAATAAGTTAATTTAGATTTGACCATTTTTATTCATCATTCCATGCCCATGTTTACACAAGTTAAAGTGCACATGCTAAATTTAAGCAGCAGAAGCAGCATGAACATGTTTTAGTCATTTCACTACACAAAAGGACACGAGTCCCCTGTTCGATGGTGACGAATGATGTGTTTGAGTCCTTTTACATTTAGCAGTCTCTGAAAGTGATAGCAATATTTACAATAAAGACCGGTTCTTGCCATAAACATACACTGTAATAATATTTTTGAGGTCAAAGGAATGAAAATGAAGAAATGGCAAAGCAACCACATAGGTGTCACACTAACACTAAAGTCCCCTGTTAGACAGCAAATTATGACGTCTGTTTGATTGCTTTTACATTTAGCAGTATTTCATATTCTGACTATCTCTGAAAGTGATAGCAATGTTTACAATAAAGACCGGTTCTTGCCATTAACATACACTGTAATAATATTTTTGAGGTCAAAAGAATGAAAATGAAGAAATGGCAAAGCAACCACATAGGTGTCACACTAACACTAAAGTCCCCTGTTAGATAGCAAATTATGACGTCTGTTTGATTGCTTTTACATTTAGCAGTATTTCATATTCTGACTATCTCTGAAAGTGATAGCAATGTTTACAATAAAGACCGGTTCTTGCCATAAACATACACTCTAATAATATTTTTAAGGTCAAAATAATGAAAATAAAGAAATGGCAAAGCGAACACATAGGTGTCACACTAACACTAAAGTCCCCTGTTAGATAGCAAATTATGACGTCTGTTTGATTGCTTTTACATTTAGCAGTATGTCATATTCTGACTATCTCTGAAAGTGATAGCAATATTTACAATAAAGACCGGTTCTTGCCATAAACATACACTTTAATAATATTTTTGAGGTCAAAAGAATGAAAATGAAGAAATGGCAAAGCAACCACATAGGTGTCACACTAACACTAAAGTCCCCTGTTAGATAGCAAATTATGACGTCTGTTTGATTGCTTTTACATTTAGCAGTATTTCATATTCTGACTATCTCTGAAAGTGATAGCAATGTTTACAATAAAGACCGGTTCTTGCCATAAACATACACTGTAATAATATTTTTGAGGTCAAAAGAATGAAAATGAAGAAATGGCAAAGCGACCACATAGGTGTCACACTAACACTAAAGTCCCCTGTTAGATAGCAAATTATGACGTCTGTTTGATTGCTTTTACATTTAGCAGTATTTCATATTCTGACTATCTCTGAAAGTGATAGCAATGTTTACAATAAAGACCGGTTCTTGCCATAAACATACACTGTAATAATATTTTTGAGGTCAAAAGAATGAAAATGAAGAAATGGCAAAGCGACCACATAGGTGTCACACTAACACTAAAGTCCCCTGTTAGATAGCAAATTATGATGTCTGTTTGATTGCTTTTACATTTAGCAGTATTTCATATTCTGACTATCTCTGAAAGTGATAGCAATGTTTACAATAAAGACCGGTTCTTGCCATAAACATACACTGTAATAATATTTTTAAGGTCAAAAGAATGAAAATGAAGAAATGGCAAAGCAACCACATAGGTGTCACACTAACACTAAAGTCCCCTGTTAGATAGCAAATTACGACGTCTGTTTGATTGCTTTTACATTTAGCAAGATTTCCCAATCTGACCATCCATCCATCCATCCATCCATCCATCCATCCATCCATCCATATTCTGACTATCTCTGAAAGTGATAGCAATGCTTACAATAAAGACCGGTTCTTGCCATAAACATACACTGCAATAATATTTTTGAGGTCATTACATTTAGCAAGATTTCCAAATCTGACCATGCTTTATTATTGATTTAGTAGCATATCTATATGTTTAATAATTGTATTTTCATGCTTTATTAATGATCAATTTATCTTTTCTAAATGAAGTAAAGAAAATTATAATAAAAAAAAAAAAAATAATAAAAAACTTAAATCCTCACTTGTCTGGTTTATGCTACTCTGAGCAATATTTGAACTTTGTATTTTGAGCACTTCTTGGGTTGTTATTGTCTCTTCACGATGACTCGCTTGCTTTAGTCCTCAGATGTAAGTCGCTTTGGATAAAAGCGTCTGCTAAATGACTAAATGTAAATGTAAGTATAGCATTATTTACAAACCAGTTATTTAGGAGTTGTCAGTGATTTATAAAATCACTTAGAAAGTGTAAGTAAATGTAGTAAATTCAGGTAGTTATAAAGAATTTAGTGGTCAGTTAACTATTTTGTGAGCTCATCTAAAGTGAGGACTAATGCCTTGTAAAGCATTTATAAAGGAGATTTAAAGACTCAGTTATCTTCTAAACAGAAAAATGAAACAAACACAACACAGTAATACAGAACTTAGAAATGTATAACTGAGCCTTTAAATCTGTCTTGTAAATTCTTTACAAGGCATAACTAGTCCTCACTTTAGATGAGCTCACAAAAGAGTTAACTGACCACTACTAAATGCTTTATAACTACCTGAATTAACCCTGAATTACAGTAGAAATACATGTTAATAAAGCATTTATTAACACACTAAATAACTATTACTATATGTCTGAATAATAAAATGTATGAATGTACATTTCAATAGTTTATTAATCATTTACTCACACTTTCTAAGTTATCTTATGAACCACTGACAACTCCTAAATAACTGGTTCGTAAATAATGCTATACTTCCTTTAGAAATGATAAATTGATCATTAATAAAGTATGAAAATACAATTATTAAACACATTATAGATTTGCTTTTAAAACAAGAATAAAGCATTTATATCTGTATTTATATACTGCTTATTAATGTCTATTAATGCTTTATAAATGATGAATTGTTTACTAATGCTTAACTAATGATTAATAGCGTGGAGTTATAATAAAGTTACCGAAAGTTCCTTAACTAAGCAGTCTTTTAAACAGCAGCTCTACAGTCTCAGAGCCTCTCTGTGACAGCAAGCCATTCAAACAATAGAGAAGTGTGAACGACGTGTGTTAATGGGCCATTGCAGTTCCTGCTCCAGCCTACAGGAGCGCTGCTGAGTATGGGCTTAAACACACACACACTTGCAGGTCCCCACTTGGTCAAAAATGTAAAAAATTCACCAGAGCGTTTTTTATCTGATTTTAACATGTTTTAAGGCATAACAAACAGGGGACCTGAAAAATGTTCCCACTTGACTCGGCGGTCCCCTGTTGGTGAGTGT